>NW_024040928.1:21520321-21548349 GCF_014851395.1 Micropterus salmoides
GTGGGTAGGGGCTGTTGTAGATGTCCTACATTTTACCTGTATTTTCTGTTTTCTAAAATAGCCTGTGACAGATTAGACACAAACTTTTGGCTAAGACTAGGTCTGATGTGATTTATAAACATAATAGTCAGCAATCCACCCTTTTCATAGAATCTACCTGCCTTTCTAGAGACCCGAGCAACATAAAATGAAGTAAAATGTAGGCAAAGACAGCATAAGCAGTAAGTGAGAAGTGCTGTCTAAGGAGGGTGAGAGTGGTTAAGCTAGTCAGGATATGCATTGCCACTAGGGTGCTAACTAGCCCTGCGAATATAGTCACCAAGTTACATCTAGCACAGCCTATTTCAATTTCAAGTTTCAATGTATGTTTTAGAGAAATCAGTAAAATACAACAACAAAACACTACAACGGAGGTAAAAAAAAAAAAAGTAATAGAAGCAAAGAAAAAAAAAAATTAACAGACCTCCCTGACTGGGCAATAACAATGTCCTGACATATTACAGGCTTCGAACACCTCTTCTGGTAAACTGGTTTCAGGCTCATCAATTTATTGTAGTCCAGCACAGTTTTGTGTAAATTATTGTAGTCCTATAAATGTAAGTCAGCAAAGCAAGAGAAACAAGACATTGTCATTTCTCACGAGCAAAAGCCTTGACTAAGCCTTTCTCCGTTCACACACACACACACACACACACACACACACACACACACACACACACACACAGCAACTGAACACACACTCATGTCCCTGGTCGCTGTTATTAATCACTGGAATGTTCAAATTGCTGTTAAATTGTCCGTGGTGCAAAGTAAACCTTGAGGCAGAAATAGAGACAGAAACGATGCTGGATTTAAACTCCTTGCTCTTTACCTATTAGGGAGTGAATGTATATGAGTATGTGCATGTGCATGAATGTTTTATCATCTCTGAGACTTACACACAGCAGTTGCTTCCTCTGATTAATTATAAAATATCTGACCTCTTAATGTTCACTTTGTTAAACCATCTTCAGCTCTCTTTCTGGTTCTCATGATCTCTTTTGATCTGTTTTCCCCTCTGAACTGAACTGTGATCCTGTGTTTTGGATAAAAGAAGACAAATTGTTCAGCTAAACACAGAATGAAACCACACCATGTTTGTTCCTTGTTTCTGTATGTAACAAGTCCTTGTTTTTCCTGCACAATGTGACATATTTAGTATGACATGTGGGACATAAAGTTTACATGACCTGACAAAAAAGGAGAATATTGGTAAGTGGTTTCCCTCTTTTATTGCTAATGGTTTTCTAGGTGATCTCCATGTTGAAATGATTAGTTACCTCATCTTTTGGTGAACCGGGTTTGTGAGAATGATTTTGTGGTGTGTTAATTTAATTTTTTTTTTTATTTTAAATTAAAATTATTCATTTTAAAAATTTAATAATTTTCATTGTGAAATGTGTTTTGGATCTTAATAGATGCCTGGATTATATTAATATTAATCGTGGTTTTCGAGAAATATAATATTTAGCAACGACTTTGTCAGTTTTTAACCAAGCCCACAGTCTTTCTCTAACTTTTATGAAGTGTTTTGTTTTTCAACATTTAGGGCTCCGTGGTCAAGTTAGCAAAAATGAATATTTAACATCAGGTCAATTTATAAGTAAGTGCTTGTTAAAGTTGCGATGTCACGTTGTTAATGTTGTTAACATTTTGAAATGGAGCAATTTGGTTAGGTTTAGGCAACAAAAGTACGTAGTTCGGTTTAGGAAAAGATTAAAGATTAAGGTTAAAATAACTACATTACGTATGTCAGTTAACTTACGTAATGTTACTTGCGTATCTTAAGCAGCTAAAGTAACCTACATAACTTAAATAAAAACAGTCAATGTTGACTTTTTGGTTCACAGAGGAAACAAACACCGGTCTCCTGATTGAACTTTACTGTTAGCCTATATTATAGACCTGCCTTTACTTTCAAAACTGATGCTACACCGCTTCCCGTGTAATGAACTATGATGCTAAGGGGCTCCCCAGTGCGTTACAGACTGGAGCTGACAGGTCTTGACCATGCGTCCAATTGTGACGACTTGGGAGTGAGATCAGGTTGGCCCTCCAGCTGACAGGAGCTGATAGTGGAAAACAAATGATATATACCGACATGTGTATATTAATAGTGGACAAACAACATAATGAAAACACAGTTTCTAGAAGAGTTTCACGAGTGTTTTCGGTACATCATTTGTTTATTTATTAGCATTTTCCTTTTTCATTTTTATCTTAATAATTTTTGTCTAATCTAAGGATTAGGTCTAAGGTTTAAAATTCAAGCTGCAGTTTATTTTAAAATCAGCTTTCACACATTATGGGTTGAATAGAGCCAGTTGGAGGTCCTCATTTGCAGGTAGTAGGTTTTAGTAACACAAAAAGGTGTGTGTATTTGAGAGTGTGTGCTGTCAGAGTGATCCCTTACGCTCGGTTAATGCTACTCTTGTCCTTGAGTTACAAATGCAAATGACAGATAGCTCCATTTTCCCCAACGCACAGCTGGAGAGGCATTTTAAAGCATCACTCTTCACCTCCATTCACCTCCTCCGTTGATCCCAAACACACACAAACACAGACACTACCGAGACTGTAAGAGCTTCGGTCGTGTTGGGCAGTAATGACGAACAACTCACACACATTAAAAGTTTCCACCTCCACCTCTCGCGCTGCGGACGAGTGTCATTTTCACACAGGAAGGCCACAACCTTGAATTGATTTATTTACCTCTTTTCCTTTGCTTCTGCTCCTCTAGTGTCTCTTTTTTCCCTTTTTTCTTGTGTGTCTTTGTGTGGGTGTCTTGCTCACTCTCACTTTGGGGGTAAACAAACACTCCTAGCTTTTAGGGGCGTTTAAAAATCAGCCTGGCGAGTGGTGAGATGGCCGATCTTTACTCTGACACCAAACAAAACCCTACACGAACCCTGATGGATGGTCCTGACCTTGCACTGCCGGGGATGAAGGTAATGTATGTGTGTGTGTGTGTGTGTGTACTCACATAAGCGACCTTTTGCAGCGGCATGACAAGGCCATTGATCCTGGCCTGTAATTGGAC
The DNA here is from genome assembly GCF_014851395.1 of Micropterus salmoides. Lineage (NCBI taxonomy): Eukaryota > Metazoa > Chordata > Actinopteri > Centrarchiformes > Centrarchidae > Micropterus > Micropterus salmoides. The sequence continues at coordinate 21,523,401 of NW_024040928.1, forward strand.
AACATCAACGCAGACACATTCAGAGCAGTTTGTCTGAGTCTGTGTGTGTGCAAGACTTTGTGTATATTTGTGCATGTGTTTTTGAACCTTTCGTTATTCACTTATCTTTACACTACTACAATAGAGAAAAATCCTGATTCATATTTGTCTATTTGTCACCTTTTGAAAGTTTTCTTGCAATACTTCTCAACACATAAATACAGAAGTCTCCTGGATAAATTAACAATACTTTCGGGTTAGGCTATAATGTTCAGTTAAGCACATTGTTTCTGTGAGTTTGGTAGTTCAGTTCAGTTCAGTTTTGGTAGTTCAGATAGACTGTCTTCCGACCATGTCTTAAAGGGGAACTCCAACTATTTTACACATCATAGTCCTTTTACAGGTGTTAAGGAGCAGTACTGCAAGTGTGGAAAAAAGTTGTATAAAGTAATTTGTGGCTTCAGAGAGGTGTGGGAAATCAGAAAAATTGCCTCAAGTGATCTCGCCTCCAAACAAACTGTCGACGTTGCAAGTTGCATTGTGGGTAATGTTTTGACAAGGAAGATAAATGTGTGGAATAAAAAATATCATATGTTAAGTTGTGCTGTTTGTGAGTCAGACAGTGTTACAGGAGTGCAGTACTAAATGTTCATTTAGGGATGATGGTGCACAGTTGTACATAATCTTTCCTTTTCTTGAGGGCATTCACGTTGTTGCACACTTGAGCCTCCAAGACTGTTTGCTATATGACATTAGGTGCGTTTGACTTCATGCGGCGCAGCGCTGACAAAACATGTTGCATGCTGGACTTGGCAAGCTGGTTAGAAATGTTGTCCGACTTTCGCAGGCGCGACAGAGGAACTATCAATAAAATGCTAACAAGTTGCATTATGGGAAATATAGGATCCAGCAATTATAACCCATGTGGGCCTTTGTTGCATCAATTTTGACCATTCTTTTTTTATCTGTCCTGTTGTGAGTACAGCAAAACTACTACTGGTAACAGCTCAGCAGCTCTTAGATACAGCTAAATCTGTCCAATTTAGGAAAGTACAGATACAAGGAAAAGCCCAACTTCCGGCTGTTTGTGCTGAATGAGTGTCTGCATGTAAATATGATTCTGCTAACACTGACACTTTCCACTTTCCATTTAATGCCTTTGAACTTCCCTGCAGCATTTAAGCTACTAAACATCGATATCTGCGAAAACTGGAAGGGTCAGACTGGGTACTTACAGCCCATGTCAACAGAGGATGGATGGCAAAGAAATCCTTTAAAAACATTCACAGAATTTCAAAGTTAGCCTGTTTCCCAGCTGAATACCATTAGGTAGTTTCATAACTTGCCTATAACATACTTGAGGATAATTGGGATGGTTTAACAAATTTGGGCATTTGGAAATCTATGATCTGGAGCTCAGCTGGCATCTGGTAGTAAAAAGTTTTCAGATTCAATCACAACCAAAGAGATGGTTGGAGTTGCCTCAGTCTTATCAGGCACATTTGATATTTACAACCCAATATCTGTGCAGGTGTAAACTGTTGTATGTGTAATGGATCACTGAGTCAACATTAAGAGGCTTTTTTTGTTTGTTTTGTTTTTTGTGTTTTTGCATTGAGCGTGTTATCTAACAAGGACACATGATTTTCAGTGTGTATTTTCAATTTAAAGTAAAGCTAACGAATGAGACAATTCACAAAAAGCTACTTAAATCTACTTAAAAGTTTTAAAGTATTAAATCTTTTGTTTATATTTTATTCTAAACACCAAAAATCCAAATTTGTCCAATTTGCTTTGCTAAATATATTTCTGTATGTACTTAAAGGTTCGGTGTGTAATATTTCTGAGGATCTATTGACAGAAATGCTATATAATATCCATAACTATGTTTTCAGTGGTGTGTAAAGACCTTACATAATGAACCATTATGTTTTTATTACCTTAGAATGAGCCATTTATATCTACATAACCGCGGGCACCCCCTCCTATGGACATCGCAGTATTTTATCGTCATGTTTCTACAATAGCCGACAACAGACAAACAGCGCTACAGAGCGTGTCTTATCTTGTTGGATTGATTTAATTTAGCCTTGTTGTTCTCCAGCGATATGGTTTGGCTTTCTGGTTATGTTAGCGAGACAATCGGCTGATCAGTAATTGGCAATAAAATTAATATTAGCTTACAGCATGGAAGCAATCAGCCAACTAAACTTTTACTGCTCTGGTAGAAAAAAAATGTAGTTGGATTAATTTCATTTAGTTATTCTCCAGCGCTGTGCTTTGGCTTGTTGTGTAAAATATGTTGGATTCATTTCATGTACTTATTCTCTCTCTCTCCAGCGCTCTGTTTTGGCTTTGTCGGTTACGATCGTGAGACAATCAGCGGATCACTAATTGGCAATAAAATGTAGCTTTCAGCATGAAAGCTCAGATCAGCCAGCTAAACATTTTCTGCCCTGGTAGAAAAAATATGTTGTTGGATTGTAATTTAATGTAGTTATTCTACAGCGCTCTATTATGGCTTTGCTACGTGGACAGAAATGTGCCCTTACCTTCCTGAGACGAACCGCTGATGAATATTATTGGCAATAAAACGGTAACAGCAGGGAAGCTCAGATCAAATCAGCAGCTAAACTTCTGTTGAATACTGCCCTGGTGGAAAACGTGTATTTATTTTACTGCTAATAGTGAGCCTATCAAGTGACCAATAATAAATACTTTACGAATTTGCATTAAAGAGGTGGTATTATGCTTTTTGGCTTTTCTCTTTTTTGTGCATGTAACAGGTTTGCAAAGTGAAAAAGCTCAAAGTCCAGCCCAAAGTGAGTTCCTATCTCCCACAGAAAGCTCTGCTCTGAACCGCTTGAAAACAACTCATTTGTAATCCAGCCCTTCACTTCCTTTACTTGTGACGTCACAATGAAAATACGTCATTAAGCTTGCCAAGCGGCTAGCGGGGGACAGGCACACCCTCAAACCAAGCTAGTCTGAGCAGAGGCCCTTTGATTTTAGTTAAGCCCCTTTCCCACTGCACAGTACCAGTTCGACTTAGCTCGACTCGCCTTTGTTTGGTTTTCCATCGTAGAAATGTTGTACCTGTACCTGCTTCCAGGTACTTTTTTTCGTCACCTCCAATGAGGTTCCAAGCGAGCTGAGGGAAACTAAAATGTAACGTGAAAACACGACAGACTTGGTCAGAGACAATATACGCTATTCACTGCATCATCATTGCATGCGCCAGACAGAGGCCAGCAACAGAAAGTTTTATATTTTAGAGTTTTCGTATGAAATTTCATCACTAAATCCACTTCTGAGAAGTTTTGAGGTGAGAAATCAGCTGTGTAGATTTCGAATATTGACAGTTTTACGAGAAGTGATGGCGGAACAAATGTGTGCTTGATTATTTTTGAAGTTGAGGAGCTCCGCTAGTGGCTGTGGAGGATGCCTGTGCCAACCCGCGGGAGGAGCGTGTGAGGCCGGCCAGTCGCCTGCTCACAGAGCCCTCTGCTCCCGCTGTCATACAGACCGCTGCAGCAACAACGGCAGAGGAAAACACAGCTGGAAGGTTTTCATACAGCTTATCTGTCTTTACATTCTGAGGAAAGTTTAAACGTTTTAACTAAAAAAAGAGAAAGCTGTGTTGATCGCTGGTGTGTGTGTCGCACTGAACATTACGTCGCGGCAGTTATGTGTGGATTCGCTATGACGACCATCTACGTACTATCTCTGGGTACTATCTGCAACGGAAAACGGAGCAGGGCCGAGTAGAGTCAAGTCTATCAATTTGTGCTATGGTAGCATTTTTTGGCAAGGCAGCATAGATCGTCAGAACACCCGCAACAGTTCAATGTTTAGTCCTAAAAGACAATGCAACTCCGACTCTGTTTGGGCCTGGAAATTCACAATCACAACCTGTAAGTATGATTTATTGGTTGTGAATTATATTTAAAATAAACACGGCAATGTAACTTCAGACTGTTCAAGTGTGGAGTTGCTGTAAACATTGGCTAACACAGCTAAAGTTGTAACTATAATGCTAACGTTACACCCGATGTGAAATCTACTGATTTGGATCACACTACCTTGTTTCTTACAACCCGGCCTTCTCTGCTTCTGATTGGCTAGTAGTCCTTACCTGGGAACTGCGCATATGCAACTCCCAACAACAAAGATTTTGTACAATAAGATGCATCACTCTGTAGCTCAAGAGCGGAGCGTACAACACATAGGGTGAAAAGAGGAGCTGCAGCAATGTGCAGTATGAGAAAAATACGGTGTTTTTTGAAAAATTAAACCATGTAAACCTGTTCTGGTACAACCCCTAATTAAAATTTTTTTATAGTGCTTCCCACTGTGCACACAATTTTGTAATTTGTACTTTCACATGCTAAATCCCCATTAAAAATGTTTCACCGTTTTACCACAAGCTGAAATTATGGCTGTCAGTACTACACTGTTGTATTTAAAAAAAAAAAAAAAAAACATTTTGGTAAGATTTGCAGATTGTTTATCTAATTAATTAAACAAAGCCAGAGGAGCCTTGATCCTCACCTGACAATGCCTTTGTAAACTTCATGTATTATGTTATGTTATCCGTCAGTGGCCATACTTGATGCACTAGATGTGACAGTGTTTCTTTGGTATGTTAGCTCCAGATGAGCCAACCCTCCCAAGTTGTAAAATACTGTATACAAGAGTATGTGACATCATGTATGTTTATTAATGAACAAAGAATATTCATAAAAACATATGTTTTTACTGAATAATTAAGTAAATATAATTTCTTAATATATCTATCTAAAGAAACCTCATTTCTTGACTGGCAACTCTCTGTTATCTCACAGAGGACATCTTTTGTCCTGTCTAAGGCACCGTAGCTATACAACTCGCTTGGATAGGGGAGAGGAGTGCAATTTGCAACTCTCACCACTAGACGCCACTAAAACCTACACACTGAACCTTTAATATATACTGCAGCTTTTACTTTCACACGCTCTCTCAGGAACACAAAAGAATACAACTATGAACCTCGGGATGGGGACCAAATGTGTCTGCTCACTAATGGGAAGAGAGCAGGGTTGCCATATGCAAGATGTTTTCTGCTACTTTTATTTAATTTGCTCAGAATTAGAGGGTAACAGAATCAGCTGTGTAAAAATGCCATAAAGGAAATAAAAAGCCACATAAAAAGTGAAATATTCAAATATAAACTTTAAAAAGATGTTTGTAATTAACATTAACATTATCAAATATTGTGAAAACAAATCTATCTAGCTAATATTCAATCCAGTATTAAACTTTAGTCATCTAACGTGCGCTTAAATGTTAGCTTACTGATTATGATGATGTCGTCAATGAAGTAACCGCACTCTTACATTTTTATCTATTCGGTAAAATGTATATGATATGTTTTTAATTTTTATCTTTAAAGAAAAAATGTCCCTGACAAAAAAACTTTATGTTGACACTAGTTAAAGCTGAAGTAGGATATCTAATATCTATAAATATTATATATATTTATATCATATTTGCTAAAACTGTCACTTTATCCTTACAGTAGTACATGAGAGTGAGAGAGATAATTTCCCTTATGCTCCTTAAACCATTTGCCAGAATCCACCGCTCCCTAAACAAAATAACCAATCGGAGCCAGGAGGAGTGGCTAACACAGTGTCAATCACTGCTCATGCACATACTGCGTAGCCCAATTCCTTGCGCATGCTCTCACTCAGTCAAGCTTAATATCTTCGGTGCGATGCCCTAAAAGTTAGGCAGAGACACGGGACAGTTTTTAAATAAAATAAATAATATTGAAGGTAACGGTAAAGGAAGCATATGGACCCCACTCTCTTCCCATTGGCTCGCAGACCTGGGTTCTCCAGATGCAAGGTCCACAAATGAAACCATCTCCAAGAACGCTGTGAATAATGTCACCCAGTGTGGGTGCAAAACACAGAAAAGAACATTGTATTTAGTTTCCTATATAAAACATTGCTCTAAAGATTCCCTGAGCAATAATGATTTTAAAAATGTTTTAACACAGAATTGAATGTCATTGCTGAGAAAAGAATTCTAGTCCTGTTGATCCCACTGAGAATCAACAACCCAGCCTGCAGCTCTGTGCAGCTTTCAGCTCATTGTTTTGGTCCTTCACACCAACTGGTTGAGCCCCAATGGCTCTCACTAGTCACCCCATAGGAATCTGTGGACAGCAGCACAAACTGATGGTACACTATGTGCTCGGAGCCAAATGGCAGAGAGCTGAGGTAAACAAGTTTCTGTAAACATTAAACAAGCTAAGGAGTTATTTTCTGAGGAGTGTTCAGCATAGCACTGAATATTTAACTTGATATGGACATCTTCATATACATGAAATACTCCTGCAGGTGCTGCATCAAAAACTATATTTTTTTCTTTCAATTGCTAGTAGCAAATTTTAAGAAGAAGGGCACCTTTTATCATGTTTTCTCCACTAGAAGGGTACCATAGCGGGCACTTAGTCATATTTTATTTACCATAGGGACATCCAAGAGGGCACTTAAAAATTATGATTCTCTTCTCTCAAAACACTAACAAAAAATACCAACACCATGACATACATATTGCATTAACCCAGACAAACAATGTTTAGTGGTCCCATGTGATTCTCATTTTCCAGCACAAAAGCTTAATGTGACCACATACTAAAAACAGATCAATGCTTTAATTTGAGACAACTGTTCCATAGATCTTTTGTATGGTCCCTGTGTCCAGGTGTTTTGCATTAGGGGAAAAATGGCAAAATTTTAAAATTTTACAAATGTTACTTTGGAAAAAAGTACTTATGTTAGACATTATGGCGTTAAAACTTATTTTCAACACTTAAACTATAAAGTATACTAAAATATAACTGGATTAAAGTAAACATGCAAAGATGGATTTATACTTGACACAAGGGGTTAACAGCAGTCCTGTCAAAAAAAACCTATGGCATATTAACCACCATATAACTCTGATGTGTACTTTTTCGGAGTTGCATGTCAAAAGGTCTTTTCACACGGGAAGCGACACTCCGCCTGCGTAGTCGCCTGGCAGTGCTTCTCATGTGTACAGACACAGAGACAAGTGCTCTGCGAGTAAACGGAGGGCGCTCTATAGATAGTAACCACGGCAACGGCTTCTGTGCGCTACTGTAATCCTTCATAGCCTAGCTTAAAGTAAAACTGTTAGGCTATATTGTTATATTATATATATTATTCATATTCATATAGCTGATAAATCTAGTCATGCAAACGCCCTCCTGTTAATGTCCCGATAACCGTTCAGGGAAGTAACGGACCGCGAGGATCAGTCTTTCATCCATCTTATTTTTGTGCTGTGCATCGCGTTCAGAACGTTCAAGTCAATTCAACTGAGACGAGCACGACCGTGACAGTTTCACGGGAGCACGCCCACTTGTCGCTACACCTGTCACAATGGCCGCGCCTCCCTTCCTACACGCTCGCCTCTCATTGAAAATGAATTACGAGACGCATAAATCGCTTCCCGTGTGAAAAGGCCTAACCACTGCAGCTGCGCCACAACACATTACATTACCATTTACATTAACTAATTTTGCTGACGCTTTTATCCAAAGCGACTTACAATTGTTATACATGTCTGAGGTTGCATGCGTCTGGAGCAACGATGGGTTAAAGGCCCATTTACACTCCTGTGTAGGGTCTACGTGTGTGTCTACGTGTATAGCTACATCGTAGGCTACGCGTGTAGCCATGCATTTATACTTGTGCGTAGGTATGTCCATCATTCTGCAATTACAACCCCAAACGCTAGTAGGCAGTAGTGCTACAGCGTCCACTGTGTTGAGTTTTGCCGAGCGAGCAGGCTAACTTCCGGTTTAGCCCTCCGCTAATGGGAATGGTTGTAAAATTGTATATTTGCGGCTGGTATAGACTTTTCAAATGTTATCGACCGAATGGATCACCTTCTGATAGAGAAACGAGTCAAATATATTGATCCACCGTGTTACAGCTGCTGTTTTGGCCGCTAGTGAAAGTTACTTCAAAGCACAGGCACTTCCTGTCGGCTCGGAGGCATTGAGAGGCTACTCAGCCGACCAATCGCAGTGCTTATGGTCCGTGTCACCTCGACGTGCAGTTACATTTTTGAGGAGGTGCACATCAGCCTACGGCGAAGGTGACGGCGTAGGGTAGGGGGCTACGCAGAGGCTCGATCGATTTGACGCAGAAGTATAAATTGCACTTAAGTGTCTTGGTCAGGGACACAATGGTGGATGGGTCGCAGTGGGAATCGACCCATCAAGACAACAAGACACCTTCAGGTCCAACTATAATATAACTTTTTTCACATTTCTACTTGTCATACAAGGGTGTTAACAAGGGCTCAGTCCCATCAAGGGTCGCAGAAGGGGAGAGCGGGGTGAGTTGAGCCAGTATTTACTTGAGGTGTCTGTAAAGCGAGAACATGACATTAATGTCTCCAACTAAAATATGTACATATATTTTAGGATGTGGTGCATCACTGGGAATAATGAATTTGGATCTAAAATAAACTGTTTTCAAAATATGGCTTTCCAAAAAAAAGTGGACAAGGATAAGTTGAGACACATGGGGTCAGGGACATCAATGTGTCATTTTATCGTGGAAACTCAAACTCCAGGTCCCAACATTCAATTGCACTTAGATAGTGAAACATTGCAGCCATGTCGCCTGGTTGTTTCATATCAATGTATCACTTTAAAGTCATCCTGTTTATCATCATGTCCCATGCCCATCCCATGTCTCAAATTACGCCCTCCCTGCCATTTTAACAAAATTTTCATCCAGCTGTTGAAGGGTAACGTCATGCTAACAGTATAGCCTCATATTGTAACTTCCTAAAGCACTAACACATGCGTAAGATTTTCTCAAACCTGTCTGTAACTGTTCAGACACAAGAATCAGGACTCCTAAACATAAAAAAAAACACTTTGAACAGCAAAAAACAGTTTTTTGATCTTAAATGTGCTTATCACTTATTCCATGGGCCTCTCTCCATCACAGGGTGAGTAAAATGGATGACTCTTCAAAAATGTGTGGTCACATGACCAATCTTGTCTATGGTTGCCGAGAAACAAGGGGTGGCTCAACTTCCCCACAGACTGAAATCACCACGCTCTCCCCTAAACCAGAACAGTGAGCCATCATGCACAATACCAGGACTGTGGTATAAATGGATTACAGTCAATTTGAATTACATCTGCCCCTTTCCTGGTATGACATGCAAAAATTCTGTTGTGGGCTATTTCATCAATATTTTATAAATACATTAACGCTAAACATACAGTAATACAAATGGAAATAAAATGGTTCTTGACATAAATAAGTAAAGATAATAAGTACCGTGCCATACATTGCAAATATATATGAGCTATTATTTCTATGGGTAGAAAGGAGCCCAGTGTACGTGTGTGACAGTGCAGATGTGACAGGAGTAGAGATGAACACCCCTCTGAGCTGTCAGAGCTCATCTGAGACACACAGAAACGCACACACAGTTAGAAAGAGAAGTAGGAGGTAATAAGAATGGAGATTAGACTTTCGATTAAACTGCTTTCTTATTCTCCAGCCCTCCAACAGCTTTGACACAGAGCATCTGAGAAGCGGCCGTGGCCAATTCGCCTTCAGCGTTTACAAACAGAAACGACTTTGAACGCTCACTTCTGAGAGTGTGTCTGAGTTTCCAATCGGCAGCCATAGCACTCAAAGGGAATGTGTCATTGCTTGTGCTGGGGAGGGAAAATTGCATTAGTGTGTTTGTGTGTGTTTGCTCATGCATATGGATATGGAACAAATACATGGCGACGTGAAATAAACAAAACAACAAGGAGGCTGTCAGCAGATAGCAGATAGGGTCACAGGAGACGGTGCTGATGTTGTGCGCACACGCTCACATATAAACACACACTCATATGCACACAAAAACACACACAAAGCAGGTCATGGCTAAAAACAGCAGTTAGTAGAAAGACAAACTGCTGTCATCACATCACAGACGTGCAATGCTCCATGAACAGAAGGAAGACAATCACACACTTGCTTTCAAAACAAATGCCAGAAATTTACAATAAAAAAAGGAGTGGCTTCTGGTTAACTTTCCCTTCTTGGCAGAAATGTGGGAAGCCTGTGGCAAAGATATTTTATTATATTTTCTTTTCTTCTGAAATGACAAATAAATGTAAAGCTTAACTTTTTGTTCTATCTCACACAGGCTCCGCCCTCTACTGGACTCTATGGGTACTACCTCTCCTCCTATCACAAGCACGTACTCACCCACTGAAATTTTGAATACTGTAAGTAGCCGACCAATTGGACGTCGCTACTGTACGTGCGTACCGTATAAATAGCGGTGTCCTCACTGCTCAGCATCCTTTTTTCTTCAGACAGACGGCGAACCGCCCACTGACTTTCACCTCCACGGATGGAGTCGCCGGTCCTTGAAGCTCGCCTTTGCCCGACTCGCCCCGCCGCTATAGCCATAACCGCGGGGAAGTTGTGACGGACTGAAGAGGAATTAATTTGCTCTTTAGACATGGCCGAGGTGGCTGACGCAGATGACAGGCTGTCAGCATCATCGTTGATCAGCAGGGACGGCAGGGAGTGTGAAGCCGACTGAGGCGGTAGATCAGGGGCCGGAGCATCCTCCTTGACAGGGGGGGGATCCGGGCCAGCGTCTTCCTCACTCTCCTCGCAGATGAGGGAGAGCTCACACTGCCGGAAATGCTCCCAGCGCTGCTGTCGCCGGATGAGAGGAATGGCTCCGCAGTCAACACACGGCGGCGGTTGGCGGATGCCATCTCTGGCGTGGTCCCTGACCAGGCATTCAAAGCAGAAGCGATGAGTGTCTACTCCGGGGATCAGAACGGGGCACGACTAGCACTGCCCCCCCCCCATCCCGCCTAAGACAGTGAATCGGCTTCTACGGGCCGACTCGCCGTGCTCAGCCCGCCTTCGTCTCCCCGGCTCTCCCAGATATCTGGCAGTGCGCCGAGGCATCCCAGGCAGAGCCGCAACGGGCGCCCTCGTCCGCTGGGTTTGATTGATTTCCTGCGCGTGCAGGGCCACACTGAAACAGCTGTTCCATGCGTGCCCCCGCTGGAAGAGGCCCTCGCTGCCCACCTTCTTCCTCACTCTGTTGGCTGGTCAGTGGGAAGGAGGCCCCGCCCGCCACTGGCGCAGGATAGGGGGACGGAGTATTTTGAAAAACTATTCCAACTGGGTGCGCAGCTGGCCACAGCGGCCAACAATCTGGGTGTGCTGGGCGTCGCGGCGTCATCCGAGTCCCCTTCCTCATCGGACCAGGTGGATTTCCTGCCCCGAGCCATCGGTCAGATGAACAACCTGGTCCAGGGTGTGGCCACCGCTGCTGGGTGCGTCATGTCTCTGGCCACAGGGCAGCGAGGCAGCAGCCCATCCAGTAGTTACCCTGGGCCTGCTACACATGCGGCGGCTACAACGCTGGTTTACCAGCCTGCATCTAAACCTCAAGAGGCACAAGTGATGCATGGTGACGCCCCCCCAGTCAGTACAGAGGGACCTGCGGTTCTGGGGGTCCCCTCATCGCCTGAGGGCGGGGGTACCGCTCGGCCGGATATCCTCATACGTGTCCCCGGATGGGGAGGGACCTGCCTGGGGAGAGCAGTGGGTGGTGTGTGGCCTCCTGGGGAGAGCCGACACATCAACCAACTGGAGCTCCAGGCGGTGTTTCTGGTCCTCCAGCACCACAAAGCCCTAGCACAGGGCAGGCACGTGCTGGTGAGGACAGACAACCACACGACAGTCGCCTACATCAACAGACAGGGCGGAGTCCGATCCGCAGTTCTGTTGACGTTAGCAGAGGACCTATGGACATGGGCTGCAGCACACTTGCTGTCTCTGAAGCCCCTTCACGTCCCAGGCTCGGAGAACAGGGGGGCTGACCTCATGTCGAGGGGCGGTCCCCCACAGAGCGAGTGGAGACTCCACCCCGATATAATACAGCAGATCTGGTCTCGCTTCGGGACGGCGCAGGTGGACCTGTTTGCCAGACGGCACAACACCCACTGCCCTCTGTGGTTCTCGATCCTACCACAGGACAGCCCGCCCTTGGGCGTGGACACGTTTGCACACGCGCCATGGCCAAAAGGGCTGCTGTATGCTTTCCCCCCACTCCATCTCACCCCCCCCCCCTGCTGGAGAGGGTGAGACAGGAAAGGTTGTCAGTCATCCTGGTAGCCCCCAGCCGCAGATCGGCGGGGTGGTACGCAGAGGTGGCAGCTGGCAGTGACAGAGCCCTGGCCTGTGCCTCAGGTCTGGGGGGCTCTGTTACAGGAGTCAGGCGCCATAGGCACACTGCCGGTACTCGGCCAACCACTCCAGGTATGTCTCCTGAAAGGGAGAGGTTGAGACAGGCTGGGCTGTCCGCAGAGGTGGTATATACTATCCAGGCGGCGAGGGCAGGCTCCACCACTTCCTGCTACAAAGCTTAGTGGCTGGGCTTTCAGCGCTGGTGCATTGAGAAGGAAATGGATCCCATAACCTGCTCAGTGGGATCCATCCTTTCCTTCTTGCAGGGCCTAATGGAGAAGGGACTGTCACGCTCAACAATTAAGGTGTATGCGGCAGCCATCTCATCTTGTCATGAGGGGTTTGGCGACAGACTTGTCTTCACCCACCCCCTTGTGAAGCATTTTCTGCGGGGTGTGAGGAGACAACGACCGGTGCTACGTGTCTCTGCACCCCAGTAGGACCTGCCACTGGGGTGAGGTCAAACCCCTACGAGCCCCTGGAACAGTCCTCCTTGAAGATGCTATCTCTCAAGACAGCCTTGTTACTGGCTCTCACCTCTGCCAAGAGGGTGAGTGAGCTGTGCGCCCTGTCGGTTCATCCCAGCTGCATGCTGCTTCGTGGTGACCACAGTGCAGCAGTGTTAAGACCGAACCCCTCCTTTGTTCCTAAGAACATAAGAAGCTCGTTCAGGTCAAGGACCATACATTTGGATTCCTTCCACCCTCCGCCCCACCCTGGGCCTAGGGAGGCGAGGCTGCATTTGTTGTGTCCTGTGCGCACGGCCCCCATTCGACGCACTGATCAACTGCTTGTTTGCTTTGGTGACGGTGTGATCAGTAAAGCTCTATCCAAGAAGCGCCTAGCCGGATGGCTTTGTGACTGTATCTCACAGGCCTACGTGCAGGCGGGGAAAGAACCACCCTCGGTGGTCCGGGCTCACTCCACACGAGTTGTGGCTGTGTCAACGGCCCTCTTCAACGGGGTGAGTGTCGAGGAGATTTGCACAACGGCATCGTGGTCTTCACTATGTCCATTTGTGCGTTTTTACCTCTTGGATGTGTCGGGCTCCTTCTCAGGATCTGTGCTCGCAGGTGCGACTCAGGATCTGTGAGGAAGGAGACTGGTGTCTACCATAGACTACCGGTTGTCGGGGAAAACATTTTTACACTGACTGTGATGTCCCCTGTAAGGGGGTCAGGACAGTTCAGGTGTTGGATCTGGCTGGATCAGATCCATCTGGTCATGCCAAACCCCTAGCGGTCTAGTGACCTTTCTGAGGGGTGGCCCACTGCCCCATCGCTTAGGGTGGAGGCAGCTTAGGGCCTGTGGCTGGTGACCTGGGGCCGCCTGTGCTAATAGAACTAGGGTTACCATATCGTAACCTTCGTTATGGCTTATGGTATGGGTCTGTAATTACTGAGGATATTACTTCCTTTCTATAACAAAGTTCAACATAAGGTTTTTTAATCTATAATGGCCCAGTAACAATGCAGTAGATGATATCCCTATGTCAACAAGTTGTAATACCCCTGTTATGAACATATCAGAAATCTGAATCAGAAACACATTATTGATCACTGAGGGGAAATTCTTTGTTACAATTGCTCACTTTGCACATAAAATATATTAAGCAATAGAAATAATAATTGAAAGTAGGTGAGTAGAAAATATAATGACATATACAAATATAAATATAAAAGTGTGGATATGTACATTATTTTATAGTATTAACAGAAATTTAATGATAAACAGAAATAGTGAATTAGATATTAATTGTAATAATGAATACTGGTAGAGTTGACATGGAATGGATACAAATATAAAAAATAAATATAGTGAGTGTAGATATGTACAGTATTTTACAGAATATATTAACAGAAGTATGCAAGATACGCAAGTACATTTGCTCTCATTCTTGAGCTTAGGATGCCCAATTTAAATGTTTTTACATTATAGTGCACAATATAGTGATGTGTAACTTGAGTGCATGTGCAAAGCCCTAAGCATCTGTTTAATTTACTTATTTTGCTTCAAGCAGCTTGGGTCCTCATTTCACACAAAATAATAATAATAATATGGACAGCTGTAATCTAATACCATCCAGTATGATCTACATCAGTGAAGCTTATAATATTTACATTTCGTTGAGATTCAATTATACATATATTTATAATAGAGGTACACACTATGCACTGATGCTCATACGTGTCATTAATTTGTTTCATTTCAGTGAGCTGTAAATGTCATGTATATTTGTTTTGTTTTGCTGTTGTAGAATATCAGAAGTTTTCCCTCTCTTTCTTTATTAATTTCTTTTCCATGAGAGTGGAGAGGCGAGGAGGAAACAAAAGTTGAGCTGCAAAACATCAGTCTGAGAATTAGCTACCAACACAAAATATCCAGAGGAAATCTTGACAAGGTGTCAAACAGCAGCAGTACAGTTTTGCGTGTGATATGTTTGAGTGTGCCACAGTCAGCAGGTACAACATATGGCTCCATTAAAAATAACACAAGTCAATTACTCGAACAGGTTAGATCTGCCAACACAGCAGCACAACCACCAACAGGAATACTTTTCACTTCTGAATCAGTGTACTGAACAGATGAGCAAATGGACCTGAAATGGACTGTAAAATAAATCCTGTTTCAAATAAATGATTATTTGGCTGTTTTTTCTTGCTATATTATATATGCACATTAATTAATATTTTTTTCTTCTATTATGTCTCACAATGTCATTTTTCCAAAGACCTTTTTCACAGCAGACATTCTGACTTTTCATTGCAGAAAAAATATAAGTAAAACTTATTTCATTAACAATGGCACAGTTTCAGTTAGTGTTAAAGTAAGCCATGACACTAAGCCAGCATGTAATAATGTTTCCCTGTAACTGCTGGATGTGTAAATAAGCAACTGTTTGCTAAAAGGTTCTCCATATCAAATGAAAACAGAAGTAAATGTTGTGTTCACAACTTGTTTCTGCTGCCTCTAAGTGGTAAAAAACATAAACAACTTGAATCAGAGACAGACATTCCTATGAACGAATAAATTGCTTGCAAAAGACATTTTGTTCAAAACAGGTGGGGTATTGATAATATTTCAAATTAAATCGCTTCGGTCTATGAGGTTACTGTTTCAAATAGAACATCTGTAGCTCTTACTGCATGCAGTCTGCTTTCTCTGTATATTATTAAAATGCTCTTCACTTAAATGCTCGTCTTCTCATGTTGAGAAAAATTTATTTTAAAAATCAGTCACAACACATTCAAAAAGAAAGAAACTAGGCCAATGGAACATCGAAATAAATAGGTAATGGCTAAAATAATCCATTATAAATAATATAGACAAACAAACGTATTTTAAAACAACACTCCACTATTTTAAAGAGGACAGGATGAGTTATTTGGAAATATGGCACTTACATCACATACTGTAGACCAGACATAGAAATGGTCAGGAGTCAAAGAACCTCATACCCTTTTAACCTCACCAACCCTGAAGCCATTTCTGCGCGCTTGTGTGTGTGTGTGTGTGTGTGTGTGGCAGCTCTTGCCTTAGGCACATCAAACTCTCAGCATGTAAGGATAACCTAACAGGCATCAAGCAGGCTTACACACATTGATACGCATTATCATCACACGCTCTATTTTGGTCTGATCCCAACCTTGAAATGACCCGATCTCAACCTGCTGTCACGCTACAAGACCGGCACCAGACCTCACACTGTGACAGAGAGAGAGATAGATGTGAAGAATATTTGAGGGCAAAACATATCAAATGAACAGGGAAATTAATGGAGATAGAAAGGAAAGGAAAGAGGGACGGCGGAAGACTGAGTAGAAGAGGACAGGAGGGAGGAAAGGTTTGTAAGAGTGATGGACAGAAGAAATAAGGTGGGTAGAGGAAATAAAAAAAAAGAGGTGGAAAAGGGAGCTGGAGGAGAGGAAAGGAGCAGACAGGAGGATAATGGAGAGAAGGAAAAATAAAAAGGAGGCGAGGTAACAAGCAGTGAAAATGGGAATGTAAAGAAAAGAAGGAAAGAAAGGGGAAAGAGGAAGAAAGAATAGAAAATGAACAGGAAGGAAACAGGAGAGAAAAAGAGGTATGATGAGAATGGAAAGAATGATGAAAAGAAAAGGAAGGATAGAAGGGAGCGAAGTACACGGTAGAGAAGAAAGGAGAAAAAATTAACAGCAAGGAAACAAGGCAAGGAGGAGAGGAAATGAGGAGACAGGAGGATGAAGGATAAGTGAAACAAAGAGAGGAAAGAAGAGAAAGAGGAATGATGAAAGGAAAGGAGGAAAAATGGAGCAGGTGTGCAAACAATACTGGGAGAAGAGGAGTGAAGAGGAAATTAAATGGAAGAAGAGGGGAGGAAACAAGGAGAGGAAAAGAGGAATGATGAAAGGAAACAAAAAGGAAATGAGGAGAAACGAACAAACAGAAAAGACAGAAAAGAAAAGAAAATCAAACAAGGTGAGGAGAGAAAATGGAAAAGATGAGGTGGAAAGGAAAAGACGAGTGATGAAAGTAAAGGAGGACTGAAGAAGTTAGAAAGATGAATAATAATAGTAATCAATAATAATGCTGGGACCTAACACTGTCGCTTTTATCCCAAGCGACTTACAATTACTATATATGGCAGAGGTTGCATGCCTCTGAAAGAACTAGGGATTAAGGGTCTTGCTCAGGGACACATTGATGAATGCTACGGTGGGAATTGAACAGGCACGGATTTATCGCACCGAAGGCATGTGTCTTATCCACTGTACCATCGCCAGCCAGGAAGAGAAAAGAAAAAGAAGGTGTTGGGACCTCACTTCATGGGAAACAAGGAAGCAGCCTACAAGTAGGCCAAAAGTTTTAAACGGCCTGGAGGTAAAACAAAAGCTGAACGCAGAATCAGCGCCACAATCCACACTTGATTTTTATGTTAAAACCAAACACTGTATTTGTACTGGCCGAGCCCCCCACAAGAACGCAGGTAGCCATGCAGTGATGCCATGACATCACTAGAGCCATAAAAAGGAAAGAACACTTGTCCCTAGTCGCCTTTCCACTGCCTACGCAAGCAGCAAAAGGAGGTACCCATTTTCAGCGCTGAACTTTGTTTCCCTTGGTGCCACTCACAGACTTTCTTTTGTTTCGCTTTTGTTTTGTGTGTGCCAAACACATTTTTGGATCACAAAGGAGATTCCCTAAACAGACTGACACATCATATCACTACCAAGAGTGATTTCAAATAAGAGGCTTGTGTCTGTTACCTGTACTTTCATTGTGGTGATTTCTGTGGGAAATAAAGGACGGCCGCATCCGGTTTATTGCTGTGTGCTTTTGTGCCTAGCATGTTTCATTGTTTGTATCGATACCACGGTGCTGGACCTCCACTTGTTTGTATGAAGCCAATAACTGCACTTAATTGTGACCAAAGTCCAGTAAGACAGCTGCTGAATGCAAGTTCTCCACCTGTTCCTGTATGATAAAGTGACAATTTCTGTGTATTACCAGAGTAATTAGGATTCTGTGTTACATGTGTTAGTTCCTGCCACTGTGTACAGAGTCAATAGCTTTATCATGACCAAAATACAGGACCACGGACGTTGAATGCAAGACTGCTGGGTACCGTGTGATAAAGTGTTACTTACATTATATCTAGCCGCAGCAACCAGGAACCTATAGACCTTGCTCTGTGTGCATTTTTCTGTTTCTCTCTTCCTGTACTAACATATAGGCTTTATACACAGCGTGTAGCCTAAATTCCAGCTGTGTTCCACACCATCTTGGTGAGAACAGGTAGAGTGTATCTGCCATTTTGTGTTGCTGCCACTTGCCTAAGCTTCGTGGGCCTGTCCGCCATTTTGGATCACTGCCACCTCAATGGTCACATTTGCCATTTTTTCCTCGCTCTCCCCCCTCTATTGTCCCCCTACATTCACATGGTTGCTGATTGTTGTATGCTTTTTTTCTGCTTAGAACAGATAATAGCGATTTATTGGCTGAATCATGTTGTTGATCATTGATCTGTGCTCAAATAAATAAAGGCTACTGTGCCTTTTAAAGAGCAGTTACCCATGTTTATTTGTGTATTTTGTTGTAATAACAGCTGGTTGTGAAGGTCAGTGCTTGGATTTACCCTTCACTGTCCACCCTATTGATGTAAAACAGTGTTTAAATATTAGCCCTTTTTAAGACCGTTTTCACATTTGGTTATTGGTCCCTGATTCCAGGGCGATATCAGGGTTGTATTTATGTTGTATTTATGTATCTCCATAAATATTTGTTGTAATTTTAATGACTATTATTTTTAAAATATCTTCTGTATATTGCTCCCCTATCAGATACCAACAGGGTAGGAGAAGAGGATGAGAGGAGGATAAAAGGAAACTAGAATAGAAAATAAAATATAAGGGATAGAGAAAAGAAATAGAAGAAGAAAGGAAGAGGAGGAAGGACAGAAGGAGCAGACTGCTGGGTTGTTGAGTGTGTAAACATGTGATAAGCAGCAGCTATCCAGCTCTATCTGCCCGGGCAGAGAAACAGATAAGAAGTAATCTACTCTGATCATATTTACACATACATTCACACTCTCAAACACACACTTCAAGGGAACACTTCTGGATCACAGTCCTGGTTTTCAGCTTATTTCCAACATAAGAGTCATTTAGGGTCGGCATGTCTGTGGAGCTGGCATGATCAATAATAAGTCAAATCATTTTTCAAGCCAAAATTCCATAAATTTGGCTTGGTTGCATTAATCAGTAATGGAAATAATCCCTAAATGTTTATAGTCTGTGTAAGTCTGTTTTTGCCAGCATTCTTTTTGACATCAAGAACTGTAGACTTAAAAAGTTCCTGTTGCTCCTTCATGAATTTACGTTCATTATGATTGACTCCATTAGTTCCTGGGTTTTACAATAAATAGAAATACACTGCCTCCATTTCAATTATCATGCATGACCCATTTGAGCTTACAAATCAGCATTTGCGATGTTAACGCACACTAATGAGACACCCCACGCTTTTAGAAGGAAAACCACTGTGTCCTTTTCCCTCCCTGAAGACACTCTCCTTATGATACTAACTACATGTTTCATGTGTATTATGTATATAAATAATATTGTAATGACTGTATGTTCTAAATTTACGTCTAAAGCCTAATTCGGCTATGGCTCAGGAGGGGTGGCTGTGTGTGGGCGGCTGTGGGTCAGGGGGTAGAGCGGGTTGCTCGTTAATTGGAAGGTCAGCGGTTCAATCCTCCAGGCTGCATGTCGAAGTGTCCTTGATACTGAACCCCGAATTGTTCCACCAGTGTGTGAATGTTAGTTTCTGTTTGAGCACTTAGGCTCAGTGTATGTGTGAATGCAATGTAGTGTGAAAGCGCTTTGAGTGGTTGAAAAGACTAGATAAGGTGCTATACAAATACGGAGCATTTAATTCTAATGTGCTTTTACTAAATAAGAACCAGGATAAACTAACAAGCCTCTCCACCTCTCTGGACCTGCAGGATGAGGAGGCTGCCAGCTGTATTTCCCTCCGTCTCTAAACCATGACACTGCAGAAGTCCATAGGCCAAGAATAGCCTGAGGGTTTCAAGTGCAATATCACATTTTCATAATGAGAGCCAATGAGCTGTAAATCCCTGCTGACAGAGTTATGGAGCGAGAAGAGCTTATGGCTGCGATACTCAAACTATTAAACAGTAGCCTCCCTCCGGCACATGATGCTGTGTGTGTTTGTAAACACGCTGTATATTTATATATGAGTGTTAGCCTTAACAAGAAACAGCTGCATGTGGGGGTTGACTGCTAAACTCCCATCGTGACGCTTATTCTCCTGGTTTACAAACTAAGTTTTGTTTTGTTTTATTAAGCAGCTCCCACATTGTCATTGGGTCTGTGTGTGTGTAGGTGTGTGCGTGTGCATGTGTGTATGTACAAACAGTTGTGGTTCTATTCATCTGAGACAGAAATATGGACAAAGCAGCAGATTTGTTTATTGGATAATAAATCTTTTATTGTTTTGCTGTTTTTTTATGGATAAATACTTCAGTCAGTATCTACTGATTGTACAGCCTGTCCTCACCAGAAAAACAGCCATGTGGATCGATTGTGCCGCAGCTTATTACAACCCATATTTACATTTATGGATGAGGTGGGGGTGCATGAATGGGTCAAACAAAGTCATGACTTTCACACAGGGGCCTAAGTTTCAAGTAGAGTGTAAATCAAGTCAAGATGATTTATTTAATGTTTTAAAGTTATTATGAGTGAAGTCACAAGACTTATATAATGTACTTATTTTACCCCATTACGTGAACTTTTTATAAACCCAACCAAACTTTGAATACATGAGAATACCAAAGCATTTGTAATTATAATAATTTTTTGCAGAAGTAGTGCATTATGTGACAGACATGCAGGGGTATGAATGTATGTCATTTTAGGACAATTGACAATCAACCTATTTTGTCATTTCATCATGAGAAAGTGTAGCAGTCGGGCAAATAAAATCAGATGTAAGCTTATTGTATACTATATTGCAAAAATATTAGTCTTTTTTGTAAACATGAAAGTTTTTCTGACAGACGTTAGATTAAAAAGGGAGGTGATGCCAAAAGTGCAATTATTCTACTTATTATGCAAGTTCAAGCATTTGTTTTGCTTTTTTATTTTAATGAAACAATTTCCTCCATCTTCTTTTACGTAACTCTAAGTTCCCTCTTAACCTGAAGATAATTCATGCTTTATATGTTCCCTATTATTTCTGTCCAGTCTTGAGGGCATGATTTCTATTACCATAATTTAGTTTCAAAGCAGAGATCTGGAACATTTTTAGTAATATATATAATTATTAAAGACTTTATTGTATTAATTAAAGCAAATTCTACAACTAAAACAAGAGGCAAACATAACAAATTATTGAAGTCCACTGATCGTGTGATTTGTTTTCAGGAAAAAAGACCACATGTGAATGAATTTATAACAGCTAATAATAATAATGTGATATTTAATTCCTCCTAATGAGGAATCATCATGTCGTCCTCTACAGGAAGATGAAGAGGTCAGCTGAGCAAGACCTCTGGAGCTAGAAGCCATTCATTGTTTTGCTCATAGACACTTCAGCACAGACGGGGGATTTGGCGGGATTTTTACTGCAGGCCATGTTTTCAGAGCTCTGCTCAAAGGAAAGTAGAATAAATGCAGCTGCTAAAAACAAATTAATTGCTAAGAGACTCTCAACTCTCAATGGTTACGCCTGCAGGAGGGTGTGTTTCTGTGCGTTTGTGTGTGCCTTAGGCTAATTAGAATTGACAGTACACACGGGGACAAGTTGTAGTGCATGAGGTGTCGCTCATTGTGTAAACTCACACACTTGTGCACATTTATACAGATGATTCATTTCACAATTTTATTTTAAATCCAGTGATTTGAGGTGAGTTTCTCTGTTCA
Organism: Micropterus salmoides; assembly: GCF_014851395.1. Classification (NCBI taxonomy): domain Eukaryota; kingdom Metazoa; phylum Chordata; class Actinopteri; order Centrarchiformes; family Centrarchidae; genus Micropterus; species Micropterus salmoides. Next base: position 21,545,134 of record NW_024040928.1, read on the forward strand.
GCATGCGACGCACACAGACACTTTTGAGGATAATGCATTGATCCTCTACAGGCTTGCCCTAACCTTAACGATAACCAACTCATGCTTAACAGCAGACCTTAACCAGACCTTGACCTCACCGCAACGACAATAACATCATTGATCATGTTGTCCAAACATTGATATAATTGATTTTAAAACAAACGCAGTAACATAGTCAGATCACCTTAAGAGTCGTCCATGTTGTTTCACTCCAGTTTATCAAATCACCTAAAACACTGCATCGCTTTTAACAGTTTATCTGCCAATTCCTCAGCTTTGATCAACTCCCCAGAGATAAATGAGGCTGAGTTTGGTGTGAAGATCCAGAGAAAAGGTGGATCACAAAGTACTACAACAAAACAACAAAAGTAGTTATACTAATACTACTAACTTCAAAGTAGGATTAGTCATCTTTTACAGAAATAAGGTTTTGGTCTAAACTGTGATCTGGCTCATTTGTGATTAAAGTGGCTGTGATCAATCCAGCAGCCTAAAATAACTTCTCAAATCCCCCCTAAATCATTTGAGTAGCCCCCTGTGGTCATCTTAAATTGTGAACATCCCAAGAAACATCTCAAACCCCTCTTGAAGCATAATCCACTTCTGCATTGGTTAATGTGACAAATGCAGACTGCTATTAATTTTTCAGCAAAAACCCAAATGATAATCATTGAATCATGATTCACTCATAATCATTTTGTTTCATTAGTTTTTTCTTTAGACATTCCTATAATCTTACATTATTTGTTATTTAAAAATTAAACCATGTGAGAAGTTAAGATGGGAAATGGCTCTTGCTACTAAAGCCCGACCGATGATATTTGAGGATTTTGAAATCCGATATATCCAATATTCTTTTTTCCCCCTTATCTTTGTTAAGATTATGCCTAACATTTGTTGTGCAGTTATGAGAACTCACCAAGAAAACATGACATAATGCAGTTTAAAAGTAAACTTTTTTCATTGTAATAAATAGAACTTTGAACAAAAGAACAGCTGACTGCTGTGTTTTGTGGTGGAACCGTGTTGCCAACTGTAGCAAAGTGCCCTCTGGTGGACAAATTATGCAACAACAACACTCATAACGTGAAGGATCCGTAACACCGATACCGATTTATCTGCAATTAGCTCATATTGGCCGATGATACTGGCATACCGATTTATCGGTTGGGCTCTACTTGCTACCATCTCAGAGACCTCTGAAACATGATAAAGGACGCATCGGCTCTCCACAGAAATTAATGCTGTGTGCAAAATTGGCGAATGCACTACACGCAATTTGAAAGTGTAAAGTTGTACACAGATTGAAAAGACAGGGTTGGTATTTACTTAATTATTTGATGTACGCACTCAAGCAAAAAGGGATGGAAACCAGTGGTTTAATCTGGCTCTCTTACAGTACACTGAAAGGTCCAATGTTTCTCCAGTCAGAAGTCCTCAAAGGAGTTGCAATACAAAAACAACTCAATACCAAATCATCAACAACTAGAACTGTCCTCTATGGGTTCCTACAACTACAAAAGAGAAAAAGATGGGTACATCTACTGTGATGCATGTGTGTTTGGGATCTGTGTTTGAGAAATACGCACGCTGACATGCAGCAGATAAAAAAATAAAATAAAAATCACACAAGAACACCACTTCCTTGTTTCTCTCTCTTTTTTGTAGGGACTAAAAAGCGGTGTGTAAGAGAACGTGATGGATTCACACTGCAATCCATCCTGCCACACAGTGTTTCCACTATTTTACCGCCTCTCTAATTCTGTCCTCTTTGTCTCTCTCAACGAGGATGGATCACAAACATCCTGGAATGACCTGCACACCTCTACTTCAACTCAACTGATCGTCAGCTCTCGGCTAACAAATGGATAGAGAGAAGGCGAAAGAAAGAAAGGCAAACAACAGAGAAATTAGAGCGTGGTAGGCAGAGGAGAAAGAAAAAAAAACTGTGATTGAGTTGAATTGCATTCCTGGCTCATTTTCTGGGTGCACAAGGAAAGCAAGCGATGTAGGGCTGAGTGAGAAGGCTGGCAGCACTTTATACAGCTGCAGAAAATGACATCCTTTCTGCAGCAAGACAGCATAGCATCACATGTTTTTCCTGAGATTGTTCCCCAGTGTGTGCTGTTACAACTGTCAACTGGGTGCGGTGAGGAAGGGGCACTTTTTTAGAGAGAGTTTTTATTTTAATATCGAAAGCAAAAATCAAGCAAAAGCCCATATAAGTGGAGCATCTAGAATGGTTGTTGTTTCCAAGCTCAACTTTTAAGCAATCTTAGGAGGAGAGGTCCTAAAAGTGCTCAGAATAATGGAAAGTTTAAACAGCTCCATGACAACATGACAACTGAGAAAACTACATCTGCTGCTGCAATCCTGTCTTCTAGAAATTACATGTATAAAGTACTAATATGTGATCCAAAATTTGAAAGAAAACATAATAGCTGACTGGCTAGCATTTTTTAGCTGAGACAGACAGAAAGGAGAAACCCTGTACCACCGTTCCTCACAATTTTCTGCCCTGCCTGGCTGCACATGCAACATTACTGTGTGCACACTGAAAGCGGATGACAGATAGATGAGTGACAGACTTTTGGGACGTAAGAAGTGCCAGGAATTGCTGTCAAGAGGAGACATAGTTTCACATTTTATTTCTTCACAATGAAAAGGTCCAAGCCTTCAATTTAAAGGTAAGTCGTCTTTTGTAGACATTTGTAGTAGCTAGCTAACTAGCTAAGTAGTAATAAAGCTAACACTAGATAATGATGCTACGATTATTTAGCAGCCTCACAGCCTGACAAAAGAAGCTAGTCTGTAGTCTGGTGGTACAGCAGTGGATCATTCTGCAAGACGGCAGCAGGGTGAATAGGTTGTGGCTTTGTCCTACTCGGCAGCTACATGTTTTTGCTTGTATTACTATAAAAAAATTTAATCTGAGTCACATATGAGCAGAATTTATGGATTGACTGACACATAAGTGTGCTGAACGGAGGTGCACGCAGCTTTGTCATGTTTGCTGGCTCATCTTTATCCAAGGCTAAACCAAAAACAGGGGCAGAGGCGTTTCACTTGTTTACTAGTCCTGTAACGTTACCCCCACACCGCAGTCTCCATCGAGGAGCTCCCTTGGTGTACATAGTGAGTGTGTGATTGAAGAAAGGTGTGCGAGCGGTAGGTGAATGCAGTGGAGAAGGGAAA
>NW_024040928.1:21548849-21566983 GCF_014851395.1 Micropterus salmoides
TTTGTTTGGTCACTTCTCTTCCAGCTGTGAAATACTCTTGTTTGCAATAACTTGTGGATCGTGACCCATTGTTTAGTGGTAACTGTACTCCACATTTGGTAGGTCACTCGTCGGTTGCTTCTTGGGTGTAAGTTGGCAACATTTGTGTGTAGTTTACTACAATGTGACCGTTGTGGTTGTTGCAGTCCACCTTCTGGTGTGGTCACTTGTGTTATTGCGGTTGTGTATTTAGTTACAGAACATTAATTTTAGTTTTTTGTGCATTTGGGATGTGCCAACACCACAGACCTTTGGCTTTAAAGTGGTGGGGGTACACTCCCAGTTCGTCAGGTTCGGTTGTGTTGCTGGTTTCCTAAATTCTCGAGTAACCAGTGTAGGTGGTTGATGACCACATGGTGCCCATATTGTGTTGCGACAGTTCACGTTTGTTGGGTCGTGGTGTATTGCTGTTTGTGTATGGCAGCTACCTTGTAGTTGGTCTACTTGTGTTGACCCTTTTGGTGTGTGGCTGTTGTGCTCCACTTTTGTGCAGGTCACCAGTGTTACAGGGGTGTAGGTAAATGCAGTAACTTGTGTTTGGTTTTGTGGTCTTTTCACCTCACGATAGTGGCCAATTTGTGGAAGTGGCACCCGCTGATTTGGCTACAAGTGTGGTTGATGTTCTTAAATCCAGTGCCAACTTAGTTATCCCTTGCATGTGGGATTAGGTATGTTCCACATTTGACCCACGTTCACTTTTCTTTAGTAAGCTGCAGTAATACCGATTTGGTTGATTTTAATTGTCTAGAGTTTGCTGCATATTGAGGCTTGAAGAGTTGCCATGTGGGTGCTCTCAGCAACATTGTATGTGCCTACTTGAGTGCAAACCTGGATTAGTGCACCTGTAGTGTTGTCTCGTGGATTTATTTTTGTAAATTTACTTGGGTTTACCTAAACATACAGCCTTGGTAAGTCATACCTCAGTTCGGTCCAGTGCGTTCCTAAGAATAACTTGTCACAGTGAACGCTTGTGAGCTATATTTGGTCCATGTTGATGTTGTACATGTGATTGTGTGACAACAAAGTTATTCTTTGTTTTAAGGGTGGGGGTGTTACGGCTGTATGTATTTCCCTGTGCTGTACCCATGTTTTCTGTCTTTCAGTTCTGTTCTGGGAGTGCTCCAGCTAATTACCGAATAAGGTCCACCTGGCCTTTGAAGGCAGGCTTTAAAAGCTGCTGTGCAAGTGTCAGGAGGGGACCCTTCTTGATTTGGTACTGCTAGCCTTGCTGCGTCCCAGCTGGGGCATTTTTGTATTGTGTTTTTGGTGTTCTTAATTTATTGTCTAGTTAATATTAATAAATTCACTTGATTTGGTTGTTTTAAAGGTGTTTATTTGTGTTGAGTTTGGGTCAGTGTTGGGATGTTGTTCGTCCCATGTTGCCACCAAAGGGTGGGACGTAACAATATTCACTAACCAGTGAGGAGAACCCTCTACAAACACACAGTGACAAACCCACACATAGGTGGTCTGTTTTTCTCCTGTGGTTTCTGGTGCTGAGAGATTAACTTCTGCCACAGTTCAGAGAGTCAGATGTTTGTTATTCCATACGGGTTCACCAACAGTGTGAAAACATGTCCCTGTAGCTGAAACATCACAGAGTCTTTAGCCATTAGGACTAGACATCTTTCCATTGGGAAATTAATAGAAGCAAAATAAATCTGGCTTTTTGCCAAATTCTAAAACTTACCTTATTTTCCAATAGAAAAAGTACCTCAAAATGGTGCATTTATTTTGTGTAATCTTGCCAATGTCCTAGAATCACTGACATTGTGTTTATAATTGCTGTTGATATTGTGGCTGACTATCATGCCACTGTCAAGTTTTTTGAAAAGCAATTGTGAACAAAGGAAAACTGTCACAAGGGCTACTTCTGTTTAGTCACTTTGCATTAAGTCTTTGTGTGTTTTTTTTTTTTTTTTTTTTCAGTTATTAACACCTCCTGTCATTACAGAAACCTGCTGTTACCCACCTGACCTATAGTTGCTCTCTGTGTGTTCCTGCCAATCCCAATCCCATCACCTGTTCCCCTCCAACCAAAAACATGTCACTACATAGATTTAATTGTTGTTCCTTCTAAATGGTTATGTATGAGCTCCATTGCTACATATAACCACACCTGAGCAGGAATGCTACAAGTTTCGGCCTGGTGGTTGCACTAAATGCCTTGTTTTGGGTCTTTAAATAATGCAATAACACTGAAAATATGACATTACAAAAGGGATTTCAATCATAGCTCCATAATATGGTCAAAATATGCCACATCCTATAGCTATATTTCATAGATCAAATATCTGCTAAGGTTAATTAAGTTTTTAGGTTTTTTGTTTGTTTGCCAGTAATGACTTAAGTTCCTTCTACTGCCTTACTTTTCCAATTCAGCTTTGGCCAGATGGCTTGTATGCTTACTACTGTTATGAAAAACACATACGCAAATTAGCTTATTTAGCATAAATACAGAAATTTTTTTCTGGTTGTACATTGGAATTTGGTTATACGGGTCTGAACTGACATTGACGCAGGAACCATCCAAATGAATCCATATCTGAATGTGTTGATGCTGCATAAAACTACCAGAAATTTCCACAAACTAGGCTATAGTTTGTTCTTAAATGTAATTGGGCCTGTTATCACACATTTCACCCAAAAAATTTTGTCGCACACACCCTGAAATATTATCAGAATTGAATGTGTTCAGTCCAATATCATATGGAAAATTTGATAAAATTATTTTATCCCATTCATGAGTGCCAGAGGACATGTTGACATGCTTCCTATCAACCATCTCAGCTGGAGAAGGACTCTAGTGCAAGCTCTTCTATGGGCCCAAAAACACAAAAGCATGAGGAAGCCTACAGAGGCATTTTTATAAATCCAGTTCTCCTTAATAGATCCATTTGCAGTGTTACATGGTGACTTCTATTACACAAGTGCACTAGTGGTATCGGTCTGGCAAGATCACGTGATTGCGGTCTGTTTCTTTATCAGGACAGCCAGGTGCTTTCACTACCTCTGCCTAATTTTCTCTCAGCTGACCTTTCCACCTTTCTGTGGGACAGGAGCTTGGCATGCTGCGGATAACGTGATCAGCAAGTGTTTTTTACTTCACATGGCCATGTGTTGATGTGCAGAGTGTTATTCCAGCAGCACAGAGAGCCTCGGGCGGGTTTCTCACATCTGCTCAGCATGTTGCTGTGTGTTCGGTTCCAGTAGGAGGCTGTCCTCTGACCAGTAGCTGGTGGTGACACAGAGGAGAACCAGTGTAATGTGCTCACAAGGACAGGGTGTCGGCCCACACATGGTTAAATATTTCTCTATTTTTCAGGCACTCAGCACGCTCGATACGCCATGCAGCAGAAGTCTGTTCTTGATATTTCCGTGTGGCTCGTTGACAGAGCTGTTTAGTTCTCCATGGGAAGTTGCGGTGTGCCCGGATAGTTGTATTCACTAACTGTGCCTCCTTCCCCCTCAGCTGTTTATTTCCTTTATCTCTGCCTTTTGGTTCAAATTGTAGTCAGATATTTGTTGGTTAAGTCGTCCGTGATTCATGCTCTCTACAGGTGTGTCCAATTACTCCTCAATGAAAATTGAAGGGTGAGTGAGAGAGCAGTGGTAATCTTGTTATAGCCAGCTGTGGCCGGGTGGTAAGAGGTAAGTGAGCACAGCAGTGAGGAGGAGGTTATTGACGAGTGACAAGAGAATTTAAAGGGACAGTTCCCCTAAAAACACAATAAAGCTTTTATTTTCTTACCTGAAATGGTTTATTTTCATTAGTGTTGTTTTGGCAGGAACTGTAGCTGAAACAATTAGTTGATTTAATTGATAAGCAATTTACCTGGGAGAAAATCTAACAAAAGTAATTTATCATAGATAAATGCTAAGCACTTGCTGATTTTCACTAGAATGGAAGAATTTGCATTTTTTTGTATGTGTTTTTTTATCATTTAAAATTGTAGTCAGTCAAAATAAGCAATTTGAATCTGTTATTCTGGATTTTAAAGTGCCAAAAAAACAGCATCTGAAAAACTCAATTATTGACAAAGTTACCCAATTTTCACTCAGGGATATACTTTTAAATGAAGTATTCTCACCAAATTGTATGCAGAAAAAACAATTGCCAGCCAATATCCACTTTCCTTTTAGCTCAAACAAAACAGAGTGTCTTTAGCTGCTAGCTCTTCAACTTTCCTCAGAAGTATTTCGCTAACCTTGTCTGTCGATGGTTTGGTTCTGGGCAGGTAGCTAGTTTATAGTCAGTTCACCAGCGTTGTTGCTAAAACAGCCATCTGCTGTTCAAAACTGTGTTAAAAGAGCAGTGAGACTAAACCAAACAGTAAATTAGCAGACTTTAAAACCAAAACAACAAACTAAAAGAGGATAAAAAGCTAAATTGCTCTCTAAAGCTGCAGAAATGGGGCATTACCATAGACTGTATAAAATAAATCAGGTGAGAATCAGCCTCATTTTACCATTATTTCTAATGGAACGGGACTTCTTTTTTCAACCAGAGGAGTCACCCCCAGCTGACTTTTACAAAGTTTAAGTAACTTCCACACGGCTTTAATTTTCAGACCTGGAGGTTCCTGCTTGGGGATATTTATCAGACTGCAAGTACACTATTTGACATTACAATTCACCAGTCATTTGAGTCATGTTGACTACTTGAAAAAAATTTAATTCATAAGGCTGACGGTAGGTTTGTCGTGTGAAATTGAATAACTTAGCTAACATTAGTTATGTTACTTGCTGTGTTGTTTGCTATATCATGTTTTTTGTCATGGTATTGGATTACTCCAGCATACTGGAGTATGCATACTTTAACACAAGATTGTATAACATCACATCTTGTATAACATCACATCTTGAAGGTATTAAAAGTTTCTGAGGATTTTCTCCAGACCCCCAAGTAGCAAGTAGCTGTAGATAAAGTAATTAGGATTGCTAAAATAAAATATAATATACACGTATGTATTCTTGTGTTGTGAACTGGTTTTACATCAGGTTGAAGAATTGACAGACTGGTTGGTGACTGACAGGGCACTATATCAGTCTTTGCTCTAGTTTGGACTTCAGTGTTTTAAATACCCGTGTAGTTTTAGACTAAACTCAGCCAACAAGATTAGCACCTGAACGTGCAGATGGTAGCTCACTCCAGAGACCCGGTGGTTTGTCAGGCAAAGCACGTACCACTAGTGGGGAGGTATCCAGAAAGTAGCCAAATGGAAATCTTTTCCAACTGGCTTGCAGTGTTTTGTAAGGGAAACACTCACACACATTTAAGACCACATGGGGAGGGGTGTAGGGTTCATGGAAGTGAGACCTCTGACGGTAGCAAGCTGTGCAATGTCTTAAGCTACTAAATATAAATCTTTTTTATTGCTTTTACATACTTCCCCTCACAGACAATTATCCAGCTGTACATGACCATGGTAAACAACATATGCAATTCATACATACATCTGTTTGTGTCTGTTCTGTGTGGGCTTGTTGTGACTGAGCAGCTGTAAATTTGTGCTGCAACAATGATTATTTTCAGTATAATATGCAGATTATTTCTTTAGTAATTAATTTAATCTAAAACATTAAAAATGTTACATTGTAAAATTGCTGCCCATCTAAATTTTCCAGAAGTTGTCAGAACTTTGCAGATATATTTACACAATTGTACGCATTTTTCAGAACTTTGCTGAAGTGAACTTAAAAGTTCAGTTTCTTAGTTTTAATGGCATCTAGCGGTAAGGGTTGTGAATTGCAACCAACAGCGCATTGTGCATTCACTTCTCCTCAGACAAAATAAGTACTTTATAATAAATGTATTATTTCTAATGGCAATTGTAAATTCAACCGTAAAAAAAGCAAACTTTGTACTTTTTCTCCATGAGGTTGTTGTGGTGGCAGCCCGGCTGACAGTGAGTGTCCTGTTTATTTCTCCCTTTTTGCTTGTGATTCTGTTTTCCCCTGGTGTTCTGTTTTTTTTTTTTTTCCTGTAATCTGCCTGCCTCCCTGTGTCTCCTCCCCTACCTGTGCTCTCCCTCTCTCTCTCCCTCTGCTCCTGAGCCCAGCCAATGACCCACACCTGCAACTCGCCACACCTGCCAGCAATCAGCCTCATCTCCAACAGTACTTCTACCTCGGTTCTCCAGTCAACCCCTGCTTGACTGTCGTTGCTCCTTACTTGGTTCACTCACCCTCACCCTCACCCTCACCCTCGTCCTCCGTCCTGTCAGCTGGGCTCGCCCACCGGTCCTCTCCTCTTGGGCTACCTCCACGGCGCTCCCCTCGCTTCTCGCCAGTCCACCTACCACCACACCGTTCCCTTCCCCAGTCCCCTGCCTCCCACGGCTCCCTCACCTCTCCTCCTCCGCTTCGCCAGCCCCTTAGTCCTCCCTGTCCTCTTTCCCTGGTGTCCGCCTCACCTCCACCTCCATCTCCTCTTCCCAGCCCCTCTGTTTCCCCTAAATAAACTACCCTTCTACTGAGTGTTGCGTTTGGGTCTGTTCTGTCCTGTCATGTAACAGAGGTTGTACATTATGTTACATCTACGTCACATAATGTTAAAATTCACAGATCTTGTGAAGTATCGATCAGCCCAAATACTGTAATCTATTGCCGAGAAATATTCAAATATTATTCAGTGAGAGAGAGGGAGGTTATAATTTAAGGGGGACACACAACTTCAAAACAAACAGGATACGGACAACCAGGAAAAGTTTTTGCAGTTCAAGCTCTGGAGTAAAGCTATGGAACAGTCTCAATGAGGAACTAAAGCTGGTATAAAGATATGGTTTTCAATGGTTACAGGGATGAAGAAGGGGGTGAATAATCACTGAGTGTTTTTGGGGCTAGTAATTATCTTCAGTTTCATTGTGTTGTGTTATTATTACTTCATTTTCTGCTGCAATTTATTCTTTCCGATAATTTTTTTCCTTGAATTGCTTTGGGGTATAACAAAGTAGATGTGTAAATATTTAGACCGCGGGTCGATTATTTGTAAGCTTTTGATTTGTGGATAGGGGGTGGGATTAAATAATATATATATTTTTGTTTTTCTTCTTCCCACTCCTTTTCGAATATGTAATGGACATTAATTAACAAAAGTTAAAAGTCTTTGGCTGCAACTATTGTTAATTTTTATTTTTTTTAATTGTTATTCTAATCACTTTGATTTGTCTACTTGGTTTAATTTTCTTGTCGGATGTTCTTTTTACAAAAATTCGAAATAAACATAATAATCTAAACAAAAAGGCGGTGAAAGCTGTCAACATATGGTCCTATTTTAATATCTTTATCTTATATAGAACCAGGCAAAGTTTTTATTATTTGTATCTTATATATTTTTGTACTGTTCTGTACACTGTTCCTCTTTTTGCAATGAAGATTTAAGGACGGCTAAAAAATTCCAATTATTCCGACACCACATGAGAAGCTATGGTGGCCGACATGTTCTGTCGGCTGTTGTGCTAAAAAAATGTGTGGTCCTCTATTTGTCTAAATTTAACTTCTCTTCTTACTTCTAATAAACCAGATGACTACTATTAATACTACTACTTCTGCTACTAGTACTTCTGCCTGTTTTTGGTATGTATTCAACATAGAGACGAAACGCGCTCTATAGAGTAGTTTGTCTATTTGAGCTACTGTTGAAATACGGCTTGTCCATGTAAGGGAACCTGTGGTGTATGTAGGTAAAAATGGCTCATTCTAAGGTTAAAAAACCCCATAAGGGTTCATTATGTAAGTTCTTTATACACCACTAAAAACATAGTTATGTATATTATTTTGCATTTCTGTCAATAGATTCTCCTAAATCTCACACACTGATTTAATGATAATCAAAACTGATTTAGCGCTAGTCTCCTAAGCTTGTTTTCTTTCTATTTATACGTAATATAACGCACATTGAATGTTCCCTTGTGAATTAAAATGCACAATATAAATATAGGTTTGCAATTGCATACTCTTGAACACAGATAACACCTTGTGAGACAAATAAGCAGTGAAATGTAAAGAGAGATGCTTTGCAAACTGATGAGGTATGAAAGAATCATGCTTTGAACTATCTCTTTTCACAAAATATTTGAAAAACAGGTATAGTTTAAGATGTTTTTTGAATCCTTGCATTTTGAGGTCAGGCTATGGATGAACTCAAAGTCGAGTTTATTGAGAGCTTTTACTTTGAAAGGTTCTGAAGGATATTCAAAAGAGTCTCTGGCTTGCTTGACACACCTCTGAAAAAGTCAGTAAACGTGTGATTGGATTCCCCTGAATTTCCTCAGGGAAATGAAAATAAGCGTCCATAGGTTTACGAATGTGGATCAAACGCGGGGACGCGCATACACACTGCAGCACATTTTGACTATGTTCTGGCCCGCAATGTAACGGCTTAAAAAAATTTGCCGACCCCTGCTGGAGAGCCTAAGGCAACTTAGCTACTTGTTTTTACCAAGGATGCCAATGCATCTCACCTATGTGTGTGAAAAGCACATCTACAGCAAGTACGGTAAGTCAGACTTCAACCAAGAAGTTGTTCAGTAAATTGTAAATGGATGTTTACAACAGACAGTTGTCCTTCGCTTTGTTTACAACCTGTGTGATCATTTGAATGCTAATTTTAGCAATTTTTGCAAATCCAAAATTACTTTGGTGAGTACGGTGTTATTGTAGTCAATTGAACCAGTGACCAGTTATGAAAATAAATGCTAAGTTGTAATAAATTTGATGACTTCTTTATTCAAAGTCTACATATGTCCTACTAAACATGCCAGAGTCCCTCACCTAGCTCAATGGCACTGTTCAAAACAAGTGTCCAGGCTTGAGGGTCAACCTGCAATCCAAATAGACCTGCCCTTTCCAGACATTCCCCGCTGAGGGCTGCAGCACGTACATCTATTTCCTGTCAGTTCCAGGCTCTGTGCTATGAAAGACCAAAGTACAGACCATTTCCAAAGACTTCAAGCCAAGACATACATTCAACAAATTCAATCTATAAATCTCTGGCTGCATAAATATAAATATAAAGAGTAGCTCGGGGCAGCCATACAAGCTAAGAAATGTGGTTCACAGCCCACAATGTGAGAGCACTTTATCATCATTTGGTCTGTGCACATGCCGTGAAGGTCCACAAGTGTATTTTTACTGACCAGGCCTGCAGTTCACATCTTGAATTCCAACAGTTATTGTGACTAATGTAGGCATTAGACTCCTCAGTAGAACTGCAAGTGACTAAAATGAGATGGATTATCAAAGAATAATAAGAAGATATAGTGCATAGGTAGAGGGGACTCCTAAAATATGGAACATGTGAAAGTAAAAGAGGCTTGAATGACAGCCCAGTGTCAAAGATCAAATGTTAAGGGAGCAGCTGAGATTCATGGTTACTATGTGAGAGTCAGCATACCTGTGATGGTCTGGCCAAGGTTAGACTCTGAGTTATCAATTGTCTGGAGCTGTTCTCGTGTCATGTTTTTATGTAATTTTTATTGTTCTGCTCTGGTATATTTGAATTACTGAAACCTTTGTCCTTTTCCCTGGTTGCAAATGATAATAGAAGGCAAATTTCACGCATGCCTGATTAATGACTCCAAATTCTGAGAAGAGCAAATATAGCCAACAGACAAATCACACCTTTTTTTATGCCTCTCATGAGGAAACTGTTATAAGAGTTCAACAGTGATGCTGCATTTGATTATGTGGGTGTTTCTAGTTAGGCACATTTTAAACCCCAGTTTAACATGGATTCCTACACAATCAACTGTAAACACCTAATATTTACACAATTGTACGCTTTTGAAGGCTGTAGACACCTATTTTCCAACCACACAGGTCTCAGGGTTATGCTAAAATAATAATGGTTCGTATGAAGTGTTATCCAGTCACGCATAATATCATTTAAATACAGGGATAACGTCTCTCCTGTAAGGCATCCATAGTGGGTGTGAAAATTGGATTGTTGGAAGCAACCCCAAAATTCAGGTGTGGAAGAAGGGGATTTCCCAAGCTAGAAGGGGGTTTCTGCTCTAAGGTCGGTTCAAAACAGGGGGTTTCTGAAGCTATTTGACAAGCTCTCCTGATGAAGCATATTTTCAGCTGTATTAGTTTTGTTGCAATTGCTAAGGCAGGACAACAGATGCCTTTATCACTGTGTGATAAATGATCATGGTTCCTCTGCATTTCAGGTTGGCACAAGAATGGCACATGCTGCTAGCGGCCCAAATCATCTATGTAAACAAAATATCATATGAAAGCCAACAGTTCGGCAAACAGCAAAGACTAGTACACCTATCTTTTATATGGTTGGGCGACACTTATTATAAATAGAAAATGTATTGCACTGTCTTTGGCAACACTTTGACCGTCTAATGTTTGGTGCAGCTGCCTACTGCTGCTGGAAAAAATGTTGATGAGAACATTGTTGGTGAGAGTGTACAAAACTGTAAATCTGCAGACCGTAAAACCAAAACAACTAGCTGAAATACACTAAAATGCGTAGTATAGCTGAGGCCTAATCCACATGGACACTGGTATTTCTATAACTGGAGTTTTTCCTCCATTTAAATTTTTTTTCCGGTCTATATGAAAACGCAAAAACACACCATCAAGCGCTGTCAAGAGCATGCCAAACCACCAGGAGGTAATATGACCCTAACCGTAAAACCATGTTGGCCAGCCGGAGCCTAATAAAATTATAAATGAAGTAGGCAGTGACGCACAATCTGACATCAAACACAGCAGATAACGGCGCGCACTCTGACGTCGGAAGGCAAAAACTCTGGTTTTACTGTCTATACGACAACAATGCAACCGGCGTTTCTAAAAATCCTCACCCTGGCAGGGGTTTACATTTACATTTATTAATTTAGCTGACGCTTTTATCCAAAGCGACTTACAATTGCTATACATGTCACCTCTGGAGCAACTAGGGGTTAAGTGTCTTGCTAAGGGACACATTGGTGGATAATCTTAAGGACCCATGAGAGAACAAACCGCCTTTTCCCTGCCATGTCTTGTGAAGCAGAATTGAGCTTCTTCTTTCACTCTGTACACTGTGTGACTTTATTTGCTTAAGCTTTATGGCTTCTTGAGGATAGAGATTTTTGCAGCCCTGCGACTGTATCAAAATCTCTGTGTGACCATCTGAGGTGGACTGAATGGCTGGATCCCACAGCTGCTGGCAGCAAACCCTTCTGTCTAGACACCCAGCCAGATGTCCAACAGCTGCAGACACACACCGCCATCTAGTGTTGGAATCAGCTATCAAAAGAAGCATACCTTCAGCATCTGTTTGTTGTAAAGGGCCACCTACATGAAGAGCTGTATGTCCTGACTCAGTACAACAAAAGGGATCTGCCACTCATTCGAATGTGCCTCCCTAGCAGACTAAAGGCTCAAATAAATCAGCACTTTGGCTTGAAATTGCTAACAAACTTGGCAGAAAACAGATCCTGACATGCTGGATGAAGAGTTAGGCTACTCTTACAGCATGAAATAAACATACAGTACGACCTGTTCTTTGTGGGTTTTATTACAGATGTTTTGAAGCTGAGACATTCAGTGTATGTATTTGGTTTCTGTATGAATAATTGTGGTTGGTAGAGTCCTTCAGTACACCAGTGACTGTGGTGGTGGAAAAAACATTTAAATTTCTGAGATGTTTTTTAACAAATAAAGGCAAATTTTATTTGTCCACAAATACATCAAAGGAAACCCCAGTTATGTGCAGATTTGAGATTTGAGATTGTGTCAACTTCTTCTTTTTCCTAAACAATATCTCTTCTATGCTGTGAGGAAACAAAGCTGTGCACAGATAATTGAGTAACACTTAAAAAGATTAAAAATTTTGACAAAATATGGGAACATTCCTCCAGTCAGCCATGCAGCTCATGCGTGTTATAGATCATTACTTCAGTAAAATTGCATCAGCATGTCTCCTGCTGGTCCTCTGTGGAAGGCCGTTGTGTTGCCCCATGAAGAGGTTCAACATAGATCAAAGGATCCATAGAGGATGATGTAGACCTCTACAGGGGCTCAACTGAAATGCAGTTTTACTGGTTGGAAGGGTTATTAGACGATTCTACTGGGAACTTCAACCCACTTGATTGGTTTGAGAAATCCTGGGCATCTGTCCCTGAATCATATGTCAGGAATGCATAAATTGGTACCACCTCTCCCTCTCTGAAATCTTTGCCATCCCTTTGATTTTATTTGATTTGCGGTCTGTGGACAAGGACCCCGAATCATTCACTGTGGCAGAGAGCCTCTCTGAGAACAGAGGTGCTGTGTGTGAAGCACCTCTCAAAACAGTCTTACATAATGTCAACACAATTACCCACATTAAGCTCAAGAGGCTACAAGTAAATTTGAGGGCAACAGGCCAAAGCTTTTTCCCTCCCTGATCTGAGGGGTTTTATGAAAGGGTAGGGGCAAGGGGACAGGAAAAGACAGATTAGGAAGTGAAGTTGATTGGCTTTAGCAAGTTCAGTAGTGTGCCCTCTCTCTCTCCTGATAAAAGAAAGCAGCAGATTAGTTTGCTTGTTTGTTGTTGGCCCTAAGGGAAGTTAAAGTAAAGCACTTTATGTTGAGTTTAGATCATAGAGCTATCTAGGCAGGACTGTACTTATTAATAAATGAATTGCTTATTAAGAAATCATCAACAGCAGCATGAATTTGATGAATGCCATTTTGATAGGTTCCTTAAATAAATGACCAAGAGTCTACTGCACACCCTGCTAGCAGCTCTATGAGGTTTGACTTGATGTACAGTGGTGCTTTTAGCTAAATGCTAAAGTCAGCATGCTAACATGCACACAGTGGTATTGCTGATGCTTATCAGGTTTTGTTTACCATCATGTTTATGCAAGCATTTGGTAATACACCCCAAACACAAGCTGAGACTGATGGGAGTGTTATTTGTTTGACAGATATTTTATCAAACCAAATTAACTTTGGCATGCTGGTGGTGGTAGATGAAGCGTCAGGGAATTACCAAAGTCATTAGGATTCATCCTTTTGGGACCATAAAGGTTTATGGCAATCCTTCCAATACATGTTAAGATATTTCAGTCTCCGAAGTGGTCCAGACTGATGGACTGTGTCAAACTGACCAACAGTGCTATCCCTAGAGGCATGCCGTTAGAGTGGGCTAAAAACATGATTTTTGGAACTCCTGCAACCTCAATAAAATTTTATGTCACAGCTTCACTCCACAAGCTAGTACATTTAAACTGTCCTTTTATTAAATTAATAATTAAAGCTAGCTAATAGCTATTTTAGCTAATCTTTTTAACTTTTAATTTCATGTTCAGGCTAAAAGTTTCCATTTTACACACCATGATAATTCTACATAATTATGTTGTATGCTACAAAGCTGGCAAGAGCTTTTTATTTTCATGTCAGACCCCCTGAAAGTTGGACTGCTTTATAGGCTGGATAGGTTTTATTTTGTCAATTAGCTTGTAAAAAAAAACAATTCCATTCATGTTTCACTGCAAACAAAAGTTTTCTGCCATTACAGGTCATGTTGCTTCTTAGCAATAAGAGGATCCTGCTAGAGATGTAGCCTTTCATGAATGTGAAGAGAATTTTTACCCACAGTAGCTTAAATTTTAACACCCACAGACTCTAAAGACCACTCTGTTTTTATCTGCAGGAAACCTTGTCATATTAATCCTTTTCGCTAATGTAAATCTCCTAATACTCTTACTGACTTTGTGGGTGGTTGCTTTTGTCTGAGAAAATCTGATTTAGCAGTCCATGTTTATCTCTTGACTCGTTTTCAGAAAAAATATGTTTACAAAATGGCTCAGGGAACTGGAATGAACACAGACTGTGCCTTTTCAAATCCTCTTTGTGAGCTGATATATAAATTATCAGTTTCAACTCATCAAACACAAACTGCACAGTATAAAACTTGTTGTAAATTAACAGATTGTGTAGTTATCAGCAAGGAAATACATCACTGGCTATCTGTGTGAAGCTGTTCACTTCATATAAGCATTGCTCTTCTTACTGTACAGAGGGACTGGAGCTGCAGTAAATATTTTTAGTATTGTATAGTTTTTTACTTTATTATTTGGACAGATGCGTATAAATCAATTTCAAATGGACCATAAAGTATGACTAATGTTTTGACTGTGCACATTAGAATTTACCAGTGGTTAATGGATTTTAGAACCTGTTTTGTGTTGTGCTTGTAAATAATATTTGTATTCTCTCAGATACAGAAGGCATGACCTTCTAACTTGCTGAGGGTTAAAATTAAATTGCATTACTCAGTTACGATAATTAAATCTGCCTCAATTTTAAGATAAAACATATGTATGCTAATTTGTTTCAAAGCAAAATGGTGCACTCTGTAATGACAAACACGTGCTTAGGAGACTGCCCTGCTGCTGTATGTTATAGAACCACCACTGTGAAGTATACCAGGGGTGGACAATATGATGAACACCTGTACTAATCTGTATCTAATGCACTGGTGGAAAAAGAGTCCTATGTTTATGACTTGTGAGAGTTCACATCATTAGACAACAGAGGGTTGTATACTTGTAATGTTAGTGACAACAGACAGACTTTGGCATGAGATGTGAGTACTCTTTCAGGCACCTATGTATTATGAAGTGCCAATTTGGATATGTAGTTATAGTAATGTTTAGAGATGTTTAACAGCAAGCCTGTGTTTCAGACAAGGGGTTTAAAAGCTGTATTTTGGGAACTCTGTAATCCTGGTGAGCCAGGTTCCCAAGTCTATTAAAAAGTTACTCTCACTCTTGCATGTCACTCATCCATTGTTTTTTTCTTGGCCAAACAGGCATACACAGATGATAGGCCATTTGGGTTAGTTAACAGAAATATATAATTGGGTGTCATCTGCGTAGCTATGGAACTTTTCATTGAACTTGTTGATGATGTAACCCAGTGATCATCCGGCCCGCCAAAGCTTCCCATCCGGCCCGCAGATGAAAGTATTGCAATATTTATATATTTGTAGGATTATGAACTGTGTATCTGTGGCAAAACTCACCGATAAAATTCTGTAAGTTACAGCTAATGCAAAGCTTCACTATCTATAGTCAACCACTTATCATGCGTACATGGCTGGAGCCAATCCCAGCTTACATTGCAGGGCCACACACAGGACAAACAACCACTCACACCTAAGGACAATTTTTGAGACACCAATTAACCTAGCCTGTGTGTCTTTGGATGGTGGGAGGAAGCCCGGAGAGAACCCGGGGCAACTGGGGTTTGAATTGATGACCATCTTGCTGTGAGGCAACAGTGCTAACCACTGCACCACCACACCACCCCTGCAGCTTCACATTAAAAGCAATTAACAGGTGAAACATGAGTTGACTTTTATTATGAAGGAGTCACAGGAAATGTAATGTGTTTGTTAGTGAGATTAGCACTGACCGCTCTCGGTCATCAAAATGCATCTACAAAACAAAACGTCGGTCTTTTTCAACATTGATAGTGGACAGGTTGGAAATACTGCAGCGAGTAATGCATGAATCATGAGCTGTTAGGTGAAGAGCTGTGAAGTGACAGTCTGCACACCTCCACCTTCTCCAACTCCTTTCACTTTCGCTGTTTGCAGACGTATGTCTTTCGCAGCATAAAGTCAAACCATGACTGCTCACATAATTATGGAAAAAGACCAATTACTGCCCGACATAGTTTTTTTAGCTGCACCAGACTTCAGTGACCTGTATTGCTGTTACCACCTGTAACTACGGGTGTCACATGCACAATAACGTCTTAAATGCATAATTGCGTCAATACTACAGACTATAAAAAAGTGTTGATTAATGTTTCCTGCCAATCAGTCATTATGTATTTACCATATTTTTAGAAGTCTAAGAAGTATTATTTATTCACTAATATGCTAATTAAGCCTAAATAAAAAGTTCCATCGAAGTTCCATCCTCACACTGTCTACTTAGAGAAATTCTGGCCCTTGTTGAACAAAAGTAGTTGATGACCCCTGAATGGCTCTACTGCTATGCCTAAGTACAGCTTCACAGAGTTGCTGAGTCTTTTGCATTTGACCTCTATTGCTGCCCTGTAAACTCTCAGTACAACAATAATACCATTCAGAGTTTGAATGTACGTGTGACCACATCAGATGTTAACATCTCACTCCAGACTGATCATGATCTTGGAGTCTGAATATTTTGTAACATGCCTATAAACTCAATTTTGTTTCACATATCCACAGCAGTTGATGGTCGCTTAAATGTGATTTAAATTAGACTGCCACTGCACAACAATTAAAAAAAAAGATTTACCCATATTTAATTATGCTTCCATCAAACGACTAGAACATTTTTTTTGGATGTCCTTCATATAAACTAACAACACAATGATTTTAATTTTTCTAGGTTAGGTTTATTAGGTTTATTTTCATTTGTATCACCAAGAATCGGTAAGTTTGAGTTGGTATGTGCAGCTGCGCTCTGATTCTTGGACATGATAAACAGAAACAGCCACCAGGCATTTTCATTTTTGTGGCTGTCTGAGAAAAGAGACAGCCATGATTTTGGACAAAGGTAATTGCCAAAATAAAGGAATATTAAGTCTTTTAATAGGGTGTTGGACCACTATGAGCTCCCAGTCTTTGCTTTGGCATAGATGCTTCAAGTTTCACAAATGCATTAACACTAATATACTTTTTAAGAAATCCTATTTTCCACTGTTTTGCTTGTAATTGTGGAGCATACTGTTCCCATCACCACAACAAGATGCTGAATTGACTTGAGAGGTGATGACAGTGCCAGCCACAGTGAGTGATTCACAGTTTTTATTTTCATCCACCTTTTCAACAACACAACAAAGGAGAAGTGCTCACTAACACAGATTTTGAGAGATTTGTGAACAATGTTTGAGAGAAATAGACCTTTTGTGTACATAGAAAAAGTCTTGCAACAAAAGTGTCGCATTTATAATTTTGTTCAGTGTAATGAGCTTATATCCCAAAATGTCAACCTATTCCTTCAAGAAATATGTAACCTCTTGCTAGGTTCCTAAATAATACTGACAATACTTTATTCCATTTCATAAATGTGGCATTTCAACACCTTTATCTGGCCTTATTATCTTCTTTCCATTGATCATCTAACACAATGTGTTACTGAAAAGACTAGTTCCCAAGTCTTCATCATATTAATAAAAATCTTTTCTGTGCCGTGTGTGTTCATGCTTCACATACAACTTGCTGCAGATTTGCATAAATTAATGTCTTCTAGTTATCCATTTTGGGACAGTGTGTGGGCGAGCAGGTGTGTCTCGCCAGGAATCAGAAAGCTGCAAATAGACCTGACTAAATATTTCCAAAACAAAATGCAGCCTACAGCAGACAGAACTCAGAAGTATTCAGATCCTTCACTTAAGTAAAAGTAGCAGTACTGTACTGTGAAAATACCCCACTACAAGTACAAGTCCTGCATTCAAACTTTACTTAAGTAAAATATGTAAGTATTGTCAGCAAAAAGTAAAAGTACTCACGCCAAAAAATGGTTCCTGTGATGTGTTTTACTATTATATGATGTTTTTGGATTACTGTCACTGCTGCATTAATGTTTTTGTTTTACTGCTGTAAATGTTTATGGTACTACAGAAGCACATGATATTTTTATCACATGATAAGATTATCATAAGTCACATGATTACATGATAAGATTATCATAAGTTTTGTAGCGAACCATGTACCTCTAAAATGTCAACTTTACATGAGAAAAACAGCTCTATTTTCAGCTTTGTGATGGTTAATTTTAAAACAAGGATGATCTCTCGCCTGTTGCAAGGAGAGCAAGAAAAGAGTTTGAAACTAGACATCAGAGATGAGAGGCTGAAACAGGACAACATTATGTTGTCTTGGCTCCTTATTTAATCTGTTGTGTAACTTGTTTTTGTTTACTTTTTTTAATGGAACAGTGCTTAGGGGCTGTATCGTGACCAAATGAGATTCAGTTGTGAGACAAAATACATTACCGATCTGTATGGAAAAACTTTGTCAAGCCTGAAGGTTTTTCTTTTAGTTTTTTTTTTTTTTTAATTCAAATTTTGTTTTTCAGTATTTTGTCTCCAAAGCATGAAAA